>NC_056727.1:491321866-491354366 GCF_019279795.1 Protopterus annectens
ACAACAGAAGGAGGAAACTAGTACAGAAAAGAGTAAAATCCCAAGAAGGAAAGACATCCCTGATCAGTATCAGCAAGAAACTACGATCCCTCATTAAATCATCCATGGCTAGTTTCGAAAGAAAAATTGTCAGTGACTCCAAAGATGACCACAAAGCGTTCTTTAGCTATGTCAAGAACCTAAGTGGAAACTCGCAGATCTGCTCTGAGTTAGTGCAGAATTCCACAGAATACACTGAACTGACTGATATTGCCAACCTTCTGGCAGACAGGTTTAGTGCAGACTTCACCTCCCTCTCATCCCCTAAAGGGCCCATTACCAGTAGGGCCCTGTCAGTCACCAACACACAGGTTGTAACAACCCTATCCAAAGCCAAAAACACAGCTTCATTGGGACCGGACGGTGTCCTAGGCTGTGTCTTACAAGAGCTCCAAAATGAACTAACCCCTCACCTAAATACACTGTTTAAAGTCAGCCTCTCTACAAGCTACGTACCCACAGAGTGGCGCACAGGAACAGTTATCTCACTCCACAAAGGTGGAGCCACAACTGACCCCGGGAACTATCGCCTTATAAGCCTGACTAGCCTGGTCTGCAAGGCTATGGAGTGGATCATCATGGAACTCATTAACAGAGACATTGGGAACCTCCAAACCTTGGACCCTACCCAGTTTGGCTTTAACGGCAGATCATGCCTCCTAAACCTGGTGGACTTCTTTGAGACAGTTACCAAGGCATTAGATGAGGGAAAGGAGGTCCACACTGCCTACCTAGACCTCACAAAGGCTTTTGACACCATTCTCCATTCTAGTATTATAGACAAGCTCACCAGCTTGAACATAAACCCCTACATCACGAGATGGGTTGCCAACTTGCTCATTGATAGAACCCACATGGTGAGAGTTGCAGGCTCTACATCCGACTCTAAACCGGTTACAAGTGGCGTCCCCCAGCGCTCAGTCCTGGGACCCCTCCTGTTTGGTATATACTTCTCAGAGGTACAGGAAAGTGTGGGAGGACTATGGCTGACCAAGTTTGCAGATGACTGCAAACTAGGGGCCATAATTTATTCTCCGGCTGATACGGACGCCCTCCAGAAGGGTCTCACTGAGACGGATACCTGGTGTCAAAAAATCATGTCCTCAAGCTAAATGCCAAAAAGTGCATAGTCATCCCCTTTGGAAAAAATAAAGTACATGTGAACTACCACATAGGTGGTAGTCCCCTAAATACAGAAAATGTAATAAGGGATCTGGGGACCCAAGTAGATAGTAATCTCTCCTTTGATAATCATATTGCCAAGGTGGTTAGAAAATCCTTCTATGTGGCCCACCTAATCACAAAAGGGTTCGCATCTAGAACAAAAGAGGTTATTGTGCCTCTCTACTCATTAGACCCATCTTAGAATACAATGCCTTATTTGGGATGTACCTTACAAGACACCTGCAACAGCTTGAATGACCACAAAAGTACCTCACCAAGAGGATTACTGGCATCAAACAGATGCCCTATGCAGCCCGACTCAAGAAACTCCAGCTGTACTCAGTTGCATACTGCTTACTCAGAGGTGATCTATGCCTGACTTACAAGCCCATGTCCAACCCAGAATTGATGGACATGTTCCACCTAAAAAAAAAAACAAATCCCGGAGAGCCACACGCTCTAATGATATAAACCTCACCACAATTATAAATAGGACATGCTGGAGGGATAGATTCCTGTCCCAGAGACTCCCCATGCTTTGGAACAGGATTCCAATATACATCAGGTAGAGCCCCTCACCAAAACTTTTCAAGAGAAACCTTGATGAGTGGATGGCAAACAGAAAATTTACCACGGGGATCACTGCAGTGGCTCTACTGAACAGTGGCGCAGAGAACTAATGGCACTGCCTGACAGAGGTACAGGGAACTAATCTAAGGGGGTGGCGAAAGCCAACACATTCTGGCTAGGCTTATAAATGCCCTTGGGCAGATAGCCTAGTACTTACCTATGAGCCTGTGTGTGTGTCTGTGTGTCTGTGTGTCTGTGTGTCTGTGTGTCTGTGTGTCTGTGTGTGTGTGTGTGTGTGTGTATATATATATATATATATATATATATATATATAGATAGATAGATAGATAGATAGATATGTATATGGGTCTACTTATCTCGAAAAAGAAAAGTACAACCCCACTTCCGCGAAAGTGCATTTCAATGAAAGTGCACTTTTGTGAAAGCAGATCCATCGAATTGGCAAAAAAAAAATTTTAAACACAGTTTTGCAGGGGAGCAAGTATCTTTTTCCCCAATATAGTGTGATCTCAGAGTTAGTTTAAGTAGGTGGGGTGGGGGGTGCAGCCCCCCCCCCACATGGGGTTGTAAGGGATCTTGCCCCCACTGCAAATCTGTGTTTAAAATTTTTTTTTTTTTATTTTGCCGATTCGGTGAATCGGCTTTTGCGAAAGTGCTCTTTCATTGAAGTGGGCTCGATCTTCTGTTTTTCGACAATCTGTGTTTTCGACAAACAGAAGTAGACCCATATAAATGTAAACTCTTGCACTTAGGGATTTAGGAAGCAAATTCCATGTTTTACTCTGCTCATTGTGCTATCCCCTTTGGCACCTATCACTTAAAAATAGATACATCTCTTAAAAATTCTGGTCAGTAAGCACTTATCCTAAGATTTTCAGCTGTTCCTCCTAAAACAAAAAAAATATATATTGTTTTTAGATTAGCAGTATTGCATCTTTTGTTAAAGGCATTCATTTAGACAGTTTTAGACATAATATGAAATAAAAAATGCCACATTGATATGATGCTCAGGAAAAATAAATGTGCTCAGTAGAGTACAAAGAGTATACCTGGCTACCCCCTTGTTTGCACTTCATTACTTCTACTGAGGTACAAGAGTTTTTTCCCCCTACAGTAGAGAATACTGGATTTTGAATTTTGTTGTCTTGTTTTGTTATAGAATCACTGACACTACTGAAAATGAATATCATGCCAATTAGAAAACTCTGTTACAAAACATAACTAATCCATCTATTTTATGAACTATATTGGTGTAGATCATTGTGATGCAAAGCTGAGTAGGGTAGACCAGACTTCCATCTCTCAAGCAACAGTCTGCATCTTATCTTGGTTCTTTAAGGCAAACTGAGAGATATAATCCCTGCAGAGTAGCCCAAGTATGCCATGGCGTCATCTTCTAGCGAGCTGTTCCTGGTAGACAGTTCATTGGGGGGGTACATGGTACCTATGTTGGGTATTCAGCAGAATCTTCACAAGGATTCCAAACCAGCTGATCTGATTGTGCTCTGCAGGTAATAGCGCTGGCTGTACTACAGGATAATTCTGCATTGTCCACCTCTTCACTGTGATACACAGAGTGAGACAAGCTACCCTGCAGAAGAAGCCCATCTCTGCTGCTTGTGCCTGCTTTCCCATTCTGTAGGTAATAGCATGAAGTTCATGACTGGGTGAAAATGAGGACATAGTGATCAGTGTAAACTAAGAACTTCATCCTGTCATTTGTCTCTTAATTCTGTAGTACTGTTCAGTAAGATTTTTGGAGTACTGTTACATAGTAAGATTTTTGGAGTATTGTTACTTATGTACCCATCCACCAGTCATTCTTCTAGTCTTCTGTACCTTCACTGGTGAACAAGACCTCAAGATACTTAAATTCTCCAACCTAAAGTAGCTGCTGCATTTTCCTCTACAGAAGAATATCTGCTCTTTTCTAGGAGGAAACCATGATTTCTGACTTGGAGGTGCCAATTTTCATCCCATCTGCTTTATACTCGGCCATGAATTGTTTCTTTAGAGACCACAGGCACTTGAGTGTATTAGGACAACATCATATGCACACCAAACAGATGCCAACCTTTCATCTCAGCCTGTAAATTCTACAGATGCTGGCTCCACCTTCATATCCTGTCCATGAAAATCACAAACAATAGAAAGACAAGACTCGTATGCTCACGTTATGTTTTCATACCGATGTTGATATACAGTCGTAGAACTTCACATAAGATATTCCAGGGTATGGGGTTATATCCCATGTGCAAAACACTTGTAGACAGTAACAGTAAATTACAATGACACCTCCAGTAGCGGTTAATCCACACTGTTTAAAGCAGCATGTAATATGCATTGCTTCTCCTGAATCAGAGGCTCAGCTGCTGGATGAGGACTCCTTTCCAGCAACCTGACACATGGTTTTCAGGGAGGATGAGGAATGCGGTTCCTGTACAAGTGGAGCTCACTCTCCTGTCATATATATATATATATATATATATATATATATATATATATATATATATATATATATATATATATATATATATACCACCCTTTTACACAACCACCTGTCGCTCCTTTTAGGAAATTAGGACTTGCATTCCTGATTTGTCATACCAGAGGTACTACCTCGGCCTTCCATGCATCAGTGAAAGGATATGTTAGCTATGTTACTCCAGTGGTGTCCATGGTCTTTATTGCTGTTTAGACCTCGTCCACTCCTGCAGCCTTGTCATGGAGTAACCATCAGTCTGTTAATGTATGATACTTTGTGCCTGTTTTCTGAGATGGATGATTTCAAGAAAAAACAGCCATTTGCCTTAGTGGTTTTATGACCTTGAATGTTAATTTTTAAAACTGGGTGTCGGTGCAGTGTACACACCCCTCTTCAAGGAGGGAACAGGGGTCCAAATACGTCTCTGAAATACGAGGTTGGGGTTGTCCCCCCATATACATAGGACTTCTTACTTGTCCCATTTCCTGTTAAGTACTGTAGTAACCTGGTGTACTGAAGTGTACTGGACACTTGGAGAAGAGCATGTCCACTACATCCTGTAGCTTTTTGGTGTTCCTGCCACCTCTCACCCACTTCCTTAGTTACCTTCAGTGCTTCTGTTTCTACACAGTGAAGACAGCAAAATAGGCGCTGTTTCACTTCACTCTCCTGTGTCACCAAATGACTTACTAGAACCCCTTAGAAGCCATTCATGTCATTCCCCTTGGCAAGCCATTCATATCATTCCCCTTGGCAAATTCCTCCCGCATTTCATTCTTCACTTTGGCGATTGTCGCATTAGCTGCCCCCTGCTTTATTAGTACCTGTCAGTTACATCCCAAAATGCACCAACAGCACTGCCATGAATGTCTCTGTCCTTAAGCTGGCAGCTTCCCTCACTGGTACCACCCACCATCAGGCCCTAAAATTACCACCATGACAAGCACTGATATCTTTGCTCCAAAGTTCATTTCCACCACGTCAAATAATAAGGTCTTCAAAGAGGCACATTTAGATTTCACACCCCTAGCCTCCCTAGATACATGTGGATGATGCTGTTCTGGTGGCGAAATTCTAGGAATCCCACACACAAATATCTAGGCATTCCCAGGATGTCTTCATTATGCATTTATGTTTCCAGTGTTTGTCCAGTTGCCACCCAAGTCATCTAGTCCAAATCACTGTCAGTTGGTGAACATTTGACAACACAGCCCTTCTATTGACCCGTGTATCCAGAATATATGGGCTTACGTCTCATGATTTGACTACAAAGCCAGTCATTGATCAAAACGTAAATAAATAAAATAATTTTTTGAGCGAGAGCAAAACTGTGGAGCCCTTGAATTTGCTTATCCACACAACTTGCACCACATTAAGCATTTTATAAAAGCCAGAAAACTGTTGCAGCAGATTCTACCAAAAAAATAAAATAAAATTCACATGTACCTCATTATCTAGAATGTTCTCTGTGACAGAGGGGATGTTTGATCATCTGAAATCAGGTGTTGAATACAAAGCAAAATGAACTATGGGAGAAGGAAGGGAAGTACAAATATTGGTCTTGGTTTTTGGCAACTTCTGCAGCTCTCGCTGATGGAAGATGACCTGTAGTATAGCAGGTCTGCGCAAGTATTGCAGCTAGCTTCCATACATCTGACCAAATCCTACCCATGTCGCATCTTTATTTGCTCTGTCCCAAACATTTCAGAACCTCTCTCATGGCTTACACATTACCTCTGCCCCAGGAAGTTTATTCCAGGGCTATAGTGCCCTGTCTGTCTTTCTAAAGTATTTTTTTAAAGCTAATTTGAGCCATCTCGGTTTACTTGCAGTCAATGTCTGCTTCTTCAGCTCAACCTCCAGTGTAGCACAAAACTATCATGTACATCCAGATCCCATTTCCTACTTCTTTTATATTCTTTTGGTGAATAGATGACCCGCTTTGAATGCTGCCACATCCAAACCTGGGAGTTGGATTAAGGATTAAAGAGCTGTTAACAAGCTGTTTCTTGTGGTATAGTGGTGCAAGGTTTGATTCCCCTCAGTGTCCATTGCCTAACTGTGCGACTCTGAGCAAATCATTTAACCAAACACTGCTTCCGGGATGAATCCAAAAAAAGTCCATGGAGATCAGTGGTCTACCCCAGAAAGCAAATACAAATAAACAAATAAATACCTTCCATAATTTTGGTAATTCTGAGTTGTCCAGTCTCTATGAAGCTAACTTCCTTTCCTTTACACAACCCCCATGGTTAAAGGCAGCTTTACCAGTAATCTGTACAAGTAAGAACAATCTTATCCATTCACTTTATTTCCCATGCTGTGCACTGAGAACCTTACCGGTCTTTGACACTGCTCTTTCACATTGCACAACTTGTATTAGTTTGTGAGGACTGCAACCTGTAGGTCCTTAGTTTCACAACAAGCAGTGAACTTAATTCTGTAATCATGTGGTAGTTCATGAATTACACAAACCAGATCCTCATGTATTCCGTTTATCAATTTTTAATGTGTTTCATTTAATAGTAGAATTTTCCATTTACATAAGTCGACTATGTTAATTAGATAATATTCTGCTGCAAAAAAGCTTTAATTAGCTACTGTCTCCTGGATGCCTGCATAGTACAATTCTGATTCAATTTTTAAGCTTCTTTTTTGTAGTGGCACATCATTGTAGGTGTTGTAGTTTACTGATAGTTATGCTAAGATTTATTAGCATTATGCTTTAGTTATGATTTGGGTATTTTATTTGTAGATGTTTTATTTAGAATCAGCTCCTTTTGCTAATAATTCCCATTTTCCAAAAGACTAGTTGCGGTCAATGCTTTATTTTGTACTTTATTTTATTTTAACTTTTTTCTGTTTATGAAGAAAAAATCTTCATTTGTAGCAGAAGGTTTATGTGGGGACTGTTTTCTGTGTGTGTATTTGAGTGCATGTGTGCGTGAGTAGAAATTTGATCCAGATTTTAATTTATCTTTTTCTTTAAAGTTTAATTTTTTTTTTAATGTAAGTGTAGATTGGTTAATTTTTTAAGGCAGGGTTTAGTGTTTTGGGGTGTATATTTCGGTGTTCTGTTTGTGAAATATGTAAAAATTTGCTTTAGTTTTTAGTTTTTACTATAAATGTCAGTTTAGGTGAATTGTAATACAATGGTGTGCCAAGTATTGCTAGACAGAAGATATCTAGTGTGCCAGTTATGTGTGTGTGTGTGTGTGTATATATATATATATATATATATATATATATATATATATATATATATATATATATATACACACACACACATATATATATATATATATATATATATATATATATATATATATATATATATATATATATATATATATGGGTCTACTTCACTTCGCTGTAAACTCATTTGGTAGAATTTCATCTGACCGAGACCAAATTGCCAAAGTTCAAATCACCGAAAACTCATTTGACCAAAACTCATTTCACCAAAAGCTTACAGTGCTGCATTTCAAAATACTACATTTTATTTATGTAGAGTACTGTAAGGCATTTAAAAGGTATATGCCCTTTTCCCCACTGTAGTTAGCAGAGAGAGTGAAGGGCAAATGATGGATTGCACCCCTGCACAAATAGTGTCATGTGTATGTTTCATTTTCCACATTTCAAATTGTTGAGTATTTAGTTTTGATTTATTATATATATATATATGTGTGTTTGTGTGTGTGTGTGTGTGTGTGTGTGTGTGTGCGCGCGTAAATATATTATCTGTCTTGCCAGCCTACCAGAGGATGTAATTCCACTACGACTGTATTTTTTTCATGTGATCCCCCTCTAAATTGCATTTCTTATATTAAAAAGAGCATTTTAAAGGGGCATCACATGAAAATCTACTTAAAGGTATTTATAACTAGGCATCTTATGGTCCTTGTGATCACTTGCCTAGCATTGCTCCCATAGCTGGCCTTAGGCATAGGCCAACTATGTGGCCGCCTAGGGCACCACTCTAGCAGGGGCTCTTTTCCAGTAATCCGGATGGTGTAGGTAGACCAGGTTGAGGAAACAGGGTACTGCTGGGGGGGGGGGGGCGGTGCTGTGGAGACCTTTTGCCTTGTGCATCAGTTGACCAAAGGCCAGTCCTTATGTTCCTATTGCTTCTGCCTGTGAGATATCTGCATAGAATGCAAACCTCCACAGTTCTTCCTGGAGACAGATGTCCTTATCTGTGTGTTCCTCACCATTCTTGACATCACCAGAATTTAGATCAATGTTTGTCAGCATTTAGACTCATGAGCCATTGTTTCCTTACTAATAAAATCAAGGACCTGAGTTCCATGACCAATGCAAAATGTCTTAAAGCTCTGCTTTTGTGTGTGTGTGTGTGCCCTCTGCGTAGCCTAAAGTTTGTCACAGTTGTCTACTACTTAACAAACGTGTCTAAATTCTGTTATCAGCTTTCCATGGAATACACTGACTGACTTCTGAAAAGTGTAAAAGGCAGAATATATGGCACACTGCAGCAAGTAATAGGTTGTGGAGTAGCAATATTTCATTTGCTCTTGATTTAAATTTAGTCACTGTTACATTCATTGTTTTCTCGGTTAAGTCTGTTCTGCTTCATTGCATTTATGTCTGTGTTTTTGCTTCCTTTGCATTTTTAAACATAGTCTAGTATTAAGTATGTTATTGCTTATGTTAATGTTCCTGTGCATTGTCTGTTTACTCCCTTCTTTTCATTTATTTTTGGGTCACCTCTACAAATGGAGCATGGTCTTGTCTCAGTTTGCCTTCTCAGTTTCTAACACTGTATCAGTCTGCCAGTGGTTGCCAAGGAGGACAGTTCTGTTTACCAACACAAGTCCATGTGCTTACTTTCCTAATCATGAGAAGGTGCTGTTGTTTCGCAGTATGTGTGGGCGTTGTAAACTATTATTGCTGCTATATTTATATAACCAATGTTTGCTGGCATTATTCTTCTGAGAAATATATTACCTGCTAACTCATGTCTGCACTACTTTGGTTGCATTCACAGATAAACAGAGAGCACTGGAAGAGCAGTACATATTCCATCCAGTCCAGACTTATGGTAGTAAAGGTATAAAGGTTAGAATGTAGTGGGAAAAAGATTTAACAGCATTAATTCCTTAAGTGTTGCTACCCAGGGAATTTAAAAATCAGTGATGGTGAATTTGAAAATTTAAAGGTGCAAGCATCCATGAAAGAAAGAGACAAAAGGTAGCAGCAGCTTGTTGTGATTGTCACTCTTTGTACCCATAAGACTTTTTAGCAAAGAAGAAATGACGTACTTATAAAATGGGGCTATTTGTTACAATGGCAGTTTTGAACTAAGTAAGAAGTGCTCCCTTTTGTGACTTGTATACATTGTGAAATACCTTCCTTATAGGAGAAAATGTTTTTCACATACTTTTCATTTTTTTAATTTCTAGTAATTTATTAGCCATGTAAACATTTGGGCACAACTGCCTCTTATCAGAAAAAAACAAGAAAATATCTGGTTAACTGTCTTGCTGATAGTCCCATAGTAGGCAAATGGAGGCTGAGGGAAGCAAACCCAGGGTTACAGGATGAGCAGTGTTGGAATTTTATAGTTTTAATCCTCTGATCTTTTGGGCAACACACACTATGTTAGTCTATATAAGTCTGTTGGGGGCTGTATGCTTGCATCAAGTACAGCAAGTCGAACATCCACAATATTGAAGCTGAAGACATCAAGACAGAATTGTCAACGTCCACAACATCAAAAATGGAAAATGAAGAAAACATCTTTTTTTTTTTTTGCAGGGGAGTGGGGGTGGGCAAGCACCCCAACACCTCCTGCTAATTATATATACCAACCCTGTGATCACGCCACAATGGGGAAAAGGGCCTGTTCTCCGATCCCCTCTGTTCTGTGATCTCAAACAATAGACATTCATTCACTCCTCCCCTTTCATATTCTGGATGTCAGGAATTCAATCTCATTGTTTTCAGCTTCGATACTGTGGCCATTTGATTAAATTAAGTAGAACTATTTTTATATATATATATATATATATATATATATATATATATATATATATATAAAAGACCCCACTGTAAATGTATACAGGACAAAGCCAGAGTACAACATGGGAGATATGAAAATTACTCCTTAAGGTTATACAAGTGCCCCAGTATCCTGGCTTTAGAATGCGCAATAACCCACAGGTCTTTATAAATGCATTCAGGTCAGTAAACCAAACTCCACTAGTTGTAGTAGTGACATGTTTTTCCTTTTCTGAGCTTTTCAATACAGCATAATCAGAGAGTCTAGGTGTGCTCTGAAATATTCAGTTTATGAATAGCCTAATGCCTCTTAAATTAGGGGCAAGTCCAAGAAACAAAAATGTCGCACTTCACATGCATAAAAGACCAAACCTGAAAATCCCTGGCAGAATGGGGGGAGATGTATAACTGTTTTTTCTTTTTTTACTATTGGTACTATGTTTTGTCAGCTCCTTATGGCTTGATGATGGTACTATAGGAATTTGGTATAGAACTTTCTTATTTTTAGTATGGATCTTATTTGAGATGGACCCTTAATGTAGTAGACATCAGATTTTTCATAAGACAAGTGTTCAAGAGAATAACTAAACTCTTTGCTTATGATGTGCTGGTGAGCCCAAGGATGCAATGTCTCATGTTTACAGCCAAGGAGTCTGGTTCCTGTGCCTGAATGCACCGGTAAAGACTTGTGTGTCATTGTGTACTGTAAGGCAGACAGTGGCTTTAAACATGCATGTAGGGATACTAACAGTAATATTTTTTAAAAGGGTGACTAGGCTGCTCCATTTATCCTTTTCGGCCACAACCCTGGCCACAAGGGCAAGATTAAATACATGAAAACATGGGAGAACATGCAGACCCCACACAGTGACCAAACAGCAGGTCTGAACATCAGAGCTATGAGGCAGAGATCTTAACTCTGAGACCTATGCTTGCCCATATACTGACCAGATGCAATTCTCTGAAAGAAAACACAGCAGGTGTAGCAACTCCTTACTGTGGCACTGATGAATATGGGCTATTGTTTTCAACTGTTTGTGGTTTGTTTCTGCTTGCATGTATGTGTGCGTGTGTATGTATATGTGTGGGTCTATATCAGTACATAGAACCATCATTTCAGTGAACGGCATTTCATTGGAAATGCTGTTCATCGAATTCCACTCCTGTGGGGGGCTGTGCTCCCCACACCCCCTTCTAATTAAATATATCAACTCTGAGATTGCACTACAGTGAGGAGAGGGCACATTTCCTGAACCTCACTGTACCGTAATCTCAGTATGAACAGTTCAACAAATTGTTCGATGTAAGTGCACTGAAAATGCCATTTGCTGTACTGATTTTTCGATGAACAGATAGGGACATTGAATTCACATACACATATTCACACCCAAATAGCACTGCAGGCATCACACCTATGCTCTGACAAAGAGGGAGGAAAGTATTTATAACTCCTTTTAGAAGCCCCCCCAAAACAGTTTCCAGTATATATATATATATATATATATATATAGAGAGAGAGAGCGAAAGAGAGAGAGAGTCAGTCAGTCAAATGCTTAGTTCAGCAAAAGAATAGACTGTGGATGTAAGTGTTCGAATGCATGTGTGTGGCTGAGTGCTTAGAATGTAGAATATTTAAACATATATTTGTGAAGGTGAGTGTGTGTGCGCACGTGTGTGCGCACGTGTGTGTGTGTGTGTGTGTGTGTGTGTGTGTGTGCATGCACGTATGTGTGCGCGCGTGTGTGTGTGAGCTTGTGTGTGTGTGTGTGTGTGTGTGCGGGTGTGTTGATAGATGGTTAGAGTTACAGTAAGGGTTAGGTGAGGGGATACTCACAGAGCTGGATCCAGCAGTAGGCGAAATAGGCAGTCTGCAAGGGCTTCATGAAGGCTAGTTGCCCAAAAAATGGGGG
Organism: Protopterus annectens; assembly: GCF_019279795.1. Classification (NCBI taxonomy): domain Eukaryota; kingdom Metazoa; phylum Chordata; order Ceratodontiformes; family Protopteridae; genus Protopterus; species Protopterus annectens. Next base: position 491,334,074 of record NC_056727.1, read on the forward strand.
GAAAATATATCTAAATGCAAAGTTTTTTTTTTTAATTTGGATTATGATCCGATGATTCGAATTGTTTGCGAAATGCTCAGCTTTTTCCACTCTGAGTGTGTGGGGGGGAACATTTCTACTTGATTTCTTTTTCTCACTCAGGCATTAGACTTAAGTAAGCATCACTAAGCAGGTGCATTGGTCTGCCTCCCCCTGGGTGGAACGACTTAATAGTGCAGTCGGTTCAGGGTTCAACTGCAGGTCATAAGTGCAGACTAACAGGTTTAACATTATCCATTAAACCATTACTGCTCTTTTTACTGCTAGTCTGCTGCTAATTTGCTCGGCTAATCATCCTGATGTGAGAGCCACTCCCTCCTGTTAAAGGAAAACTCCACCCTAGAACTAAAAAAATCTGGGTTTTTTCACTCAGTCTTTGTTTCCTGACCTATTTTACCATCTCAAAATCACTCAAGTGCTTTATTTGTAATTTTAGCCTGTTTTCCACAACATGGCTAATAATGGGGCTTGATGCATCAACATGATCTTGCTCTCCCTCAACCCTTTCTCTTTCCTATAATGCTTTGTATGACTCATGCCAGATATAAGTAAATAACTTTGAATTCCCATGCCATTGGTGTATAATGGGATTTGTGTGAGTCACTTATTTTCTTTACCTTCTGTAAAAGGACTGCGTCTTTTCCGTCTCTAATTACCCGCATTTACATTTGGTTCAGACCTTGTTTTACACTATACTTAGAAGGTATCCAGCTACAGCCAGAAAAATAACTAAAGTGCAGGCCTTTGTTCAGAGTTTTCTTTTGTAGTCTAAGAGGAATTGATTCTGCAAGGGTCTGTCAGTGTAGTGACAGTTTTAACACTTCTGCAGTAGTGTGGGGAGAGGGTACTCTCAATGACTTAATAGTTAATTAAGTTAAATGTGTTATGTAAGCCATAGATATTTTACAACACAAAATGGCAAAAGTAAGATTGAGTTTAAAAAGAAAATAAGTAAATATATGGCATAAATTTGAAAAGTTATGCATTTGAGAAAGAAATAAGTTCTAGGCATTCAGTACTGAGATGGAGATGCAGGTAATAAGCACTGGAAGCAGAAAAAATAAATGGTAGTAAGGATGTCTGGAACAATTTTTCTATAGCATTTTGTTGGAAAGAATTTTAATAGAACATTTAAAAAGAAAATATATTAAACACTAAATTATTAGGAGTTACACTGCGGTTGTGGTGCTGCGGTAGCGTTGTCGCCTCAAAGTAAGGCGTTCTCCTGTTCGATTGTCAGCTAAAGCGTCTTCTGTGTGGAGACATGCGTGAATGGGCGTACCTTCGTTGAAGGTTGTGTGTCAGGGCTGGCAACTCGGCACGTAAAAATCTACTGCCAATCATTAGCGGACCGGAGTTCCGCTGTGGTGACCCCTAACCGGGAAAAGCCGAAAGATACAACAACAACAACTGAATTAAGAGTTAGAACTTATTTGTCAAGTGTCTATGAAGTTTAAAGTGCAAGAGAGTTTGAAAACAATTGGTTTTAATGCATTTTTGTTTTATTTTGATTCCTGTATGTTCAAAGTTAAACCTCATGTGAAGGTGGCTAATATATATAATCAAGTGAGTGAAGGATATTTGGGGTGGACTCCATTACTGTGTTTTGTATTCTTGTACTGCTTTATATACTGAACACAATTAAAGAAAAGGAAGGTATTGGGAAGATTACTGAGACAGAAATCTTCAGAATTATGGATAAGTCTAACAAGCAGAAACATTAAGAAGCGTTAAGAAACCATTAGTAAGTCAATGTTTTAAGAAATTAAAAATGTGGAAGATAGTAAAAGAGGATACAGTAAAATAAGACAGTGGTATAACTTCTTATTGCAGGCATGTTTTTAGTACCAGGATGAAATCTGTTAATTGCAGAAAGAAAAAGACAGTAATGCAAGGTTGCTTTAACTGATTTAGTTTGCCTGTTCTGGCCATTTTAGTGGTTACGCTTGAGCTTCAAGGGGCTGTTGGATATTTCAAGATTAAAGCTGAAGGCATTCGGTGCTCTTTTTCATTCTTTCATCCTGGGAGATTAAGGGGCTAGACCTTATTTGGCTCTTTCCAGAACCTGTGAAAGATCCATATCCTGAAGTTGACATATGATGTACCCTAAACAGGTCAAACACTGTTTAATACATCATTTTAAATGTTTTCTTTGCTACTCCCTGTTTATTGTATTCAGTTCCATTTGATGATTATGAGAGCTGATTCCTTGTATAGAAAAGTATCAATATTTTAGTCGGGCAAGCATGTGATATGTAGAAGACACACTGTTTATCATTATTCTTCTCTGCTGCTTAGCTACAGCTTCTTAGGAGCTCTGACTCCCGTCTGTTCACTGTTCTTGATTTGAGCTTCCTGAAACTTGTCTGGGTTTAGAGAATAGTACAGGCATTTTATTGTTTCTCTGTTATTAGCCCCCAGCTGCAGCCAATCAGCCCATTCATTCCCATTCACTGAGGTGGGGGTTAGCTGGAAGGGGCCACAGCCATCAGGTTAGTTTGAGGCCTTTTCTTCTTAGCTTCTCCAGTCCGTAATGCATGCACCTGGTGAGGCTCGGGGAGGGGTGTGCTATGTGATGATAGAGTTGGACATCCCCTCGCTTCCATAAGGTAAAACCTGCAAGAAAGACACAACCAGGCAAAAGTCTACCCTGCATAATACCTTAAACCTTCTGTAGTGTGGCCCATGAGATATATGCCAATTACCCCTTAAGGACATAGCAGTGTATAGCTTCATGGCCTCTTAATGCCCACAACTTTTTTCTTTTTACTTTTTAAGTCTTTATAAATAAATTCAGACTAATAAAGCCAAAGCCCACTGTCTGCTGCTTAACTATAGTTTTTTTGTGGGTTCTGACTCCCTCTTCTCACTGGAGTTTTGGCATTATTGGCCTGAAACGTACATGACAATGTGGAAATTTATGAACTTTATTTTTTTGTTGCATTGCTGCATCCTTTCTAAAACTGTCTCGCACAAAGCCAAGCACATCTACTGCTTTAACGACTCAATAAACGCAATAAATAAAAATACTTGGAAGACATCAGTTGACAAATCACTGTCTTTGGATTTGTAAGTAAATGTTTAGGCCAGCTCCCTGACTATCTAATATTCCAGACACAAGTAACAGTTACTGATTCAAATAAAGAAGATTTAGTGTGCATACAGTTAGAGTGAAGTTTTATTTTATTAAATCACTTTGACAAACTAGCATTATGTTGAAAAGACATTTTTTCCAGACATATTTTACATTGATATATGTGTGTGTGTGTGTGTGTGTGTGTGTGTGTGTGTGTGTGTGTGTGTGTGTGTGTGTGTGTGTGTGTGTGTGTGTGTCTGTCTGTCTGTCTGTCTGTGTATGTATGTACATATTTGAAGACTGCTAAAAACTGTGCACATATAACATACCCTTGGCTGGGATTATACACACACACACATATACATACATACATATATATATATATATATATATATATATATATATATATATTTTTTTTTTTTTTAAATAGCTCCTGTATAATGTTTTAATTTGTATGTACTATCAGGATTTTATTTTTTTCCTCAATCGCATTTAAGCTTATTAAAAAGAAAAAAGTCTGTGAAAACTATAAGGTTATGCTAAATGTGTATACCCTTATGCTTTTGTTGTAATTCCATATCGCATGTTTCTTATTACAAGGCATGCCTCATATAGTTCTCAGCAGACATTGTTTTGGCCAAGACAGGAAGTAAGCTGTTTCTGATGCGAACATAGGAATTTAATGGACTGTATACCAATGCTTTTGGGGCTGGCCGTGGTGGTGCAGTGGTTAGCATTGTCACATCACAGCAAGAGGTTCTCCTGTTCAATTCTCAGCTGGGGTGCCTTCTGTGCCTGATCTGCATGTCCTTCCTGCGGTCACGTGGGTTTCCTCCCACATTCCGTAGACATGCAGTAGGTGGATTGGACACTCTAAATTCACTGTAGGTGAGAGTGTGTGTGTGAGTGAGTGGCATAAATGAACTACTGTGGCAGGGCTAGCCACCCCAGCGGTATAAACCTTGGCTCAAGATGATTGTCACTGCTGAAAGTGACACCCCGACCCCATGTGCAAAATGGGAAAAGGGGTTGACGATGAATGGATGAATTGGATACCAATGCTTAGTGCCCTAACAAAATGAGTGCGTAAACGGAGAATGACACAGAAGAAAGATACCATCATTTCACTCTACCAAAAATTAAATGTTGAAAGCTAACTGGATCTAACTTGATAACAAAACAAATACAGTGATAATTAACAGCTGAGGCATGTTGGCAACAAATTACAATTTCTTCAACCCACAAAGCTAAATATTACATTTCTAAAGAGCATTTTCATGGTATATCACAGTTGAAGGCCACAGTATTGAAAAAGAAGGTTGTAATGTTTCCACCTAAAAAGCCACAAAATAGAAAATGTTTTTATAGAAGAACTTTATTTTGCAGTAGAATGAATGATAGTGAGCTGTCCCAGCTCCTTCAAGTTTAGCTGTCTGGTGAGGTTCGTTTAACAACTTTTCATTGCTGGCATTTGCCATGCTTTCATCTGATGTGTACTGTCCTCCAGATTTTGAAAATGATTTCGTCTTTCAGTGACTTCAAAGAACTCAGTGCCATTTTAAGATACTTGGTAAGTTTAAAACCAGTTTTTAGTTTAGAATAATGCATCGGTGATATTATTACTGATTTTTGTTAATCACAGGACCATAGGATCATGGGATCTGTGAGGTAGGTCAGTCCAAGGAACACTGAAGCCTTGCCTGCACCCACCCTTATGTGGCATCTCCTGCCTCCAGAAGGGTTGCACAAGATCGACGAAGGAAGAGTTCATGCATACCATCAAGTTATTAAGGTTTCACTCTGTGTAATATGAATAGGTAGCTCAACATGGTCTGATCTTAGGGGAAGTACAAATGGTTAAGATTAAGTCGAAAACTACACAAAATTAAAAAAGCAAATTCAAAAACAGACTGTAGTAAGAATGCTCTGCTGCTATGGGGGTGTGGGGGTCCACTTGCTGCTTGCATGCCAGTAACTAATGGCACCTGAAAAACACAGAGAGAGCTGGGTTGCTACACTGTAGTATGTTCATACATATAATGGTAAATAACCCAACTCAGTTCAGTTCTGGTTCCCTTCAAGATGCTTAGCACTGCTGCCGCGGTGCAGGGTTACAGGTGTTCGGGCAGTCCCATTTGTTGTCTCTTCATAGGATCATAGGAGATTACTAGGCTAAAGGCTCTGGGGCCCTTACAAACCTAGCCAAGAGTTTATCTCCGAGAAAGAAACCCCAATCAGCACCTCTTGCCCCTGTCAGTGAAGGACACAAGTGGAACCCCTGGGACAAATTTGTGGTTACCCATCCACTCATCAAGGTTGCACTTTAAGAGGGTCGGTGATGTACTTTGTTTGACGTATATGGGGAGTGTATTCCAGGGACGGGACAGCCTCTGGGAGACAAACCTGTCTCTCCAGCAGGTTTTGTTAATGTCACATATTAGGTTTAAGCCGTTCAATCAGGTACTATACAAGGAGTTAGACTTATGGATATAGAGCATCTCTAGTAGAGAAGGGTCTGAGATTGCCTTGTAGGCGAGACAAAGACCATCTCTCAGCAATCTGTACAATACAGAGGTGAGTGTTAGTGATTTGAGCATGTCCACATAGTACTCAATTATTGGTCTAATGAGGGAGGAGTACAGAGAAGTAATAACCTCCTTTTTTCTGGATGCAATCCCTTTACTTATGAGATGAACCAAGCAGAAGTCTTTTCTGACCACTGCCGCTACATGATGGCAAATGTGAGATTGCTGTCAACTTGTGTACCCAGGTCTCTCACCACAGATTGTGTGCTTAGGGGATTGCCGTTAATGTGGTAATCAGTAGGGGCCATGTTTTTGCCGAATGGTATGATAATATATTTTTTTTGCATTTACCTTAAGGCCATGACGTTGACACCAGTCATTTGTTGGTGTGAGATCTTCTGGAAGTATATTAACATAATTTGGGGAGTCAATGACAGCACCTAACTTAGTCGTCCACAAACTTGGTCAGCCACAGGCCTTTTGTCTGTGTTTGGACCTCTGAGAAGTAGATGCCAAACAATAGGGGTCCCAGGACAGATGGCCACCCACCTGATGAGATAGGGATTTCCACCAAGTTGTGTTAGATTTTTGATGATGCTCGAGTGGGGGATTGTGACAAAGGCTTTGGCCAAGTCAAGGTAAGCTGTATGTATTGACTTTCCCTCATCCACTGCCTTGGTGACAGTCTCAAAAATGTCAAACAGGTTCAACAGGCAAGATCTGCCCTTGATGAATCTGAACTAGGTGGGGTCAAGTGATTGGAGATTGCCTGTGTCCTTGTTTGAGGTCCAAAATAATATGCTCCATGGCCTTATAGATCAGACTTGTCAAGCTAAAGGGGCGATAGTTTCCAGGGTCAGTAGTGACACACCCTTTTTGTAAAGGGATGACAATAGCAGTTCTCCACTCTGCTGGAATGAAGCCGGTACTTAGGCTATGGTTGAATAGGGTGCTCAATGGCGAGGCTAGTTCTTGCTGGAGATTGCAGAATACAGCCTGGGATACTGTAAGGTCCCATGGAAGCTGTGTTCTTTGCCTTGGATAGGGCCTTTAGCACTTGATCTGTGGAGATGTGAGGTGTGGGGCAAGTATCTGGGACATCGAAGGGGCTGTTTGGGAGGTCAGGGAGGTGAAGTTTACGCTGAACCTGTCTGCTAGCAGGTTGGCTAAGTCAACAGGATCAATGTATGTGGCACCGTTAAGTACTAATTCGGAACAAACCTGGGTTTGCTATGGAGGTTTCTGACATAACTTAAAAAGCATAAAAAAACAACAAACAAGTCCCAACCGCTGTAGAGTCCACACACTAGGTTTAATCAAGAACTTATGAAGCACTTTTCGTCTGCCAGAAAGCAAACTTCTTCAGAAGTAATCACTTTACAATCACAAAACAGCAAAAAACGCAGGACAATTAACTAGTTATTTAAAAACGCATCACCAAAAAACTAAATAAATAAACAGTACATGTAAAAAGTGATGAAAATAACTTATAAGTATAAATACAAAACATACAAATGAACCTATATATATAGCTTTTATAACAAAGGCATCATCTATTTGTTACCTCTGTAAACTTTTAAGTTTTAAGATGATGTTTATAGAACATGACTCATTAAGGCCAGGAACATTACATGCATCCAATCTTATTTGCCATTTTAATTCTAGCTTATCAAGTTTAAAAGAAACAGGGCCACCTCTGATGTCATGCTTAACATTGTCTATGACTAGGAATTTAAAGTTGTGATTCAAATTCAAATGAATATGTTTAGCTAATGCATTGTCAAGCTTATTGCACCTTATAGCATAAAGGTGCTCATGCATTCTATCTCGGAGTCTACGCTCAGTTTTCCCTACATAGAATGCAGGACAGTGCATGCACCTAGCCAAATAAACAATAATGCTCAAATTGCAGTTATATCTTGCTTGCAACCTATATTTGTGTCCATTAACTGTAAATAAATTGTTTACATCAACATATTTACAAAAATTACAATTTTTGCATTTATTGATACCAACAATTCTATTGGATTTAGTTATGTTTTTCTAGCAGGTTTTTTAAATTCGTACCTCGTTTAAATACAATATTTAGAGATTCACAGAGTTTACCAAACAATACCTGGTTACATCTAAATAAATCCCAGTTTTTTCTTTATTATTTTCACACAATCCTTACTTTGTGCGCTAAATGTAGTAATAAAACTACAACAATAATGGTTGACCTTTCTTTTTAACTCTGTTACACTGTGAAAACTAGACTCTACTGTATCAAGGGGTTCAAAACCATCCGATACTGGGCTTCTAGGAACCAAAATGAGCTTAAAAGTAAGATTTGCTCTTTTAAATTTAACTTCCTCTATTAATGCATCTAATAAGGCTTCCGGATATCCACGATGTAAGAGCAGAACTTTCAAAAATAAACATTCTTCTTGAAAGTCGTCATTTTGTGAAATACGTGAAGCCCTTGACCTTTGATAACTGACCTTTTATGAAGAAACGAATTGGAATAGGCGTTTTTCCTAAAAGTTTTTGCAGTATAACAATTCAGTGCTCTATTTTTAGTAAGCCAAATATCTAAATATGAAATGGCATCCAAACAGAAATTAGATGTAAAATGCAAAAATTCAGTAGAATTATTAAAATTATAAATCAAGTTGTTTCCTACCCCTTCATCCCCTAATATAATAAAGATGTCATCCAGATATCTAGTGTAGTGTGCTAACACATTAGAAAGATTAACATCTTTAAAAACAAATTCAGTCTCCCAATATGCCATTACTAAATTGGCTACACTTGCTCCACATGGGAGCCCATTAAAAACCCAACTTTTTGTAAGTAAAATTGGTTATTAAATAAAAAGAAATTGTTTGAAAGAACTAAATCCAGAAGTTCTGTAACTAATGATATATCATTGCTCGGAGCACTGTGCTTCAACATCATTAATGCTACCCATTCTATGCAAGTCTGGTGTGGAATACAAGTATATAGGTCCTTGACATCAACTGTTAAGAAATTGTGGTTTTCAACATAATCCAAGGTGTTTATTTTAGAAAGGAATGACCAAGAATCCTTGCAAATTTGTTCTTCCAATACCACATATTTCTGTAACATTGAGTCAATGACCTTGGCACAAGCATAGGTCAGGGAGCCCTGACTATCTGCCAGTGGTTTCATAGGAGGATTGATCAAATCTTTGTGAATTTTAGGTATACCGAATAAGGTTGGGTATATAGGAAATACTGTGATCATGAAGTTCAGTAAAGCTTGATTTATACGTCCTTCAATAAATAAATCGTTAATACAACTCTTTATTAAGTTGTATGGCTTGTTGACTTCAGACCTAGACCTTAACTGATGCGCTTCATGACTCTATAACTGGTCAATCCACTCAATGTAGTCACTGGTGTCAAACACTACTAACCCACCTCCTTTATCCGGTTTACAAACCCGAATCTCTTGTGAATGGATATATTTGATAAGTTCACATTCATCACTGTTAATAACCGAATTACATTTAGTGCTTGCACCAAATTTCACCAAGTTTCTAAGATCTAATTCACACAATAATTCAAATATTTGTAATATTGGGTGAAGTGGTGGATTGAAAGTACTAGATGTACAAAACACTTGTGCTACATCTATGTTTGTGCTATTGCCAAATAATACCTGAAAATTAAGTTTCCTAGTGAAAGATTTTAACTCAATAATTGAATTAACAATGTCCATCTGATGCTGTGGTACATAAGTGTAGCCCTTGGCTAAACAATTAACAAAATCTTCAGAAATAACACTGGCAGAAAAGTTAAACACCTTAAAGTCCTTGTCTTTATTAAAAATAATAGGTCCAGCTCTAATCTGTTGTAAGTTGTCATCATGGTCTAAGATACCAGGCATATTAGAGGCATCATTAACTTCTGATACTTGGAATGCAAAACCAACAACAGGTGACAAATGGGAAGATAACCCTGAGGGGAAATTAACTACCTCATTCTTGTTGCCATACTGATTCCTTTGTTGTTTCGGCTTGGCGCCTGTGTGATTGACTTGCTGAAAAACCTGTTGCCCTGTAGTATTACCATTACATTGCTGCCTATTATTATAACTGTAAACTACATGAGGGCCATTTTGAAGTCTCTCACTCCTGATTTCCGGTACAACAGAACTAGTAACACCGAGATCAACAACAGGAGCCAAGAGTTCCACCTCACTACCAGACTCATTACAAGTGAGACACTGCTGCACATCACCAGATTGGTAACTTAAAAAGGCTTTGTAGTTAGCCTTTGTCTTGGAGGCTACTTTCGATTCATAATTAGCTTTGGAGGTTTTCACTAGTGATCTAATTTGTTTGTTGAGGCTTAGGAGGGAGTTTTTCCAGTTGGGAATTTGTGCCTTTTTACTCTTGGACAACAGTTTCTTCTTTTTGTTGTAAAGCCTGTTGATAGAGGATGTCCACCTCATAGGTTTATACTTCCTTGAGGAGCAGGTTTTAGTTCTGTTGGGTATGGCTGAGTCCATGCAGTTGCACAGGTACTTGTATACTGCACTGGCATATTGTTCAGCATATTTGTCTGCATCGTCTGTGGGGGGCAGTGGTGTGAAGCTATTGACACCCTCCCTTAGAAAATTGTAGTCCGTGTTGAGAAGTTTTTTAGCCTGGTTATGGCGGGGGGGGGGGGTTGCATGGAACAGACACTTTGAATGAGACAGACTGATGGCCTGATCTCACCAGGGAAGAATGTACTATGGGGGTGGTACAGAGGTCGCCAGGTTGGTGAGAACCAAGTCTAGAATGCTATCTTCCTTGTGAGAGATGAGACAAGCTGGTATAGTGCTTTAGAACTGATGGTCAAGAAATGTTTGGGTGAGTGCATTAGAGCAGGAATAGTCCATCCAGTTTATGGTGGGGTAGTTGAAGTCACCAAGGATCAGGTAGGAGGAGTGGGTGTCCTGAGTCATGGAGGGGGATCTATAGCTGGCTAAAACTTGGATGGGTGTCTTGCCAGTTGTCAATTGCACCTGGAGAAGTTCTAGTGCATCATGCTGCCAAACCAGTCTGGAGGTGTGCTTGTCTTTAATGAAAATAGAAACTCCACCACCCTTAGTCTTCTCAACCTCATTTTGAGGTCGGAATGTGTGGAATGAGGTATAGCCTGTTAAGGCAGGGGTGCTCCCTGCAGCCTTGAACCAAGTTTCTGTGACTGCACAGATGTCAGCATCTTCCAGTGCTAGGAGAGCCTCCAGTGAGTGCATTTTCAGGTTAAGGCTCCTAGCGTTAAGCAGCATGACTTTCAATTTGCTTATGGATAGATCTTTTATGTTGGAAGATTTGTCTGTGGGACATTGCCTAAAAAGGCACAATGGGGAGGCAAGAGCCTTGGTCAGAATCCTGAATCCCAGGGGTGACGAGTGGAGACCATCTCTGGCAAAGCATCGAGGCCTGTAAGTCATGTCATCCCAGGCAGACAGATACTGGATCCCCTTGGAGTGACACCAGAAACTAACCAATTTTTGAAGTCAGTTATGTTTTGTTGGTATTGTGGTATCATTCTTGGTGAAGGTAGGATGCTGCTTGGGTCTAGGGTCATACCTGCCTGGGACACATACTCTGACAGCTCAGTCATGTCTCTCTTCATATAGTCCAGGGAGGTATGTCTCAAGTCATTCACACCAACATAAACAATGACAGAATCATACTTGTGTGTCTCAATTGAGTCGCCAGTGACTAGTATGTTTGGTGTAATGTTGTGTTTTATGGGCTGTATGAGTTTGTTATGCCTTATGGGCTGTGTTTATGAGGTGTGTTGTCTGCTGTCTGTGATGTATTTGGTGTTGTGTGTGGAAGTTTGTGAGTGTGTTTTGGAGGCCTTTGCTGTTTAGGTAAGTTTTTATTGAGGACCTCTATATAGGTCACTGTGTGCTGTACTTGGCTTTGTGATGTGGAAGGTGTATGTATTAAATCTTTCATTTCTTTAAATCTCTTGACCTCGCTGCTGGCTGAACTTACAGTGGGAATAAGGAAAGAAAGAAAAAAAAAAGAATATAACTGAAGTGCGAAAACAGTGGCAAAAAAACTGAACTAATGCCCGTGAAAAAGGGGTTGAATTAAATACGCGTGCAGGTGGGTCAAAGTAAGAAAAGGGTGACTGGCATAAGTTACAGTACTATGAATAAGCCAGATAGTGCCTAGATGGGGGGGGGGGTCAGTAGCTCAAAGAATACAGTATAGTAGAGATAAATTAAGATGCAATAATAGATCGGCAGCTTAGAAAATACATGTTTCCTATGTGGTGCAAAACAAAATGCACAGACAATAAAACCATTGCAAGTAATTTTAAATAAAAAGTCGGGTAAAATAAACAGATAAGCTACTGTAACTGTCTGACAATGCTTAGTATACTGTAGCGCTAATCAAAATAGCATTGCAAACTTCTAACATCCAGGTAACTGTAGAAAAAAGAAACATAAATGTAATAGTTCAAAGCACACATTTCCATATAATCCACAGTGTTGTGGACTCGGCAGTGAAGACGCCAGCAGAATGTTATCAGGTCTAATAGAAACAACAACTTAGTGTTACCTTAGGTCCCGCATATACACGCAGCACAAGAGGGCTTTTTAAGAAAAGGATGCAAAATTTTGGAAGTACTGTGTAAGTGTGCCACAAATGACTATGGGTAATTGTTCAAAGTTGCCACGAGAATTTAGAGAGAACACAGCCAGAAATAAGGGAACGGGCTGAGCTTAAGAAAGAGAAGCTAACGTAAAAAAAAGTCAGTAAAGATCCCAGGTGAGCTGAATTTTGCGGTACAAGCAGAAGCCGAATTATGAAATGTTGTACCAGAATATAGTGTCGCTTCCTTCCTTTATTGTTTCATATAGTTACTTTATTTTGCTCAGTTATGCTTTGATAGCAATTAACTGGATGCAGCAGGCTGCTCAACAGGGTCCAGTCCATGGAGAAGTACAAATGGTTAAGATTAAGTCAAAAACTACACAAAATTAAAAAGCCAAATTCAAATATATATACATACATATATATATATATATATATATATATATATATATATATATATATATATATACACACACACACACACACACACACACACACACACACACACACACACACACACACACACACACAAAACACCTCATCACTTTAAATGATATATATTGACCTTTCTTTGATAGAAACATAGTAGTATAACACTTAGGGTTATGATCAGGTCTCAGGTCGTAACCAGTTTATTATGCTCAAGACATGGATGGGAAGAAACTCACCTCAAGAGCAAAATTTAGGAGGTAAATCTTGGTATCCATGTTGAGAACACATAAGACTTATGTTTGGTGAGACCCAATCATACTTTTTTGCATTAGCTGGAGCTTTATCTGTTCCATATACTCTACCAGTTGCAAACAAAAAAAGTAGAGGAGAATGAAGTGTCTTACGGCTTTCAAAGCCTTTGAAAGCTGGTAAAACCTACATTATGCCGTCAGATAGACTGCAGTCAGAAAATTGTCCCTTTGAAGAAATAACAGCTTTAAAAGTTCAACACCTTGTTCTGCTACACTTTTTAAATATGAGATGTAGTATTGAACAGCTTTTAAAGCTGTTACCTTCTGTCATTGATGTTTGGCAGATAGCATTTCCTAATGTTTCCCCTGGCTTGAGACCCAGTCTTAATGGTGCTTAGGGGTGCTTAACAAGCTTAAGGAGGAATGTTCTCAAACCACACTTTTGGGTTCTCCAGTCCTACGGTGTTTTCCCTGTGGTCATTGCTCTTACTGTCCAAAGGTCACGAAGACCAGGTGTTTTAGCAGTAAAAACACTAGCCAGGTATATAACACTTCTTTCTTTAACATTTGCCACACAGATTGGGTGATGTACTTGGCTACCTGCAATTGTTTAGCTTTCTACATTGGGCAAACATCCCAGCCAGTGAAATTTAGGATTTCTGAGCACCTTTGTGACGTCAAACACCAAAGAACTGCAAATGCCCTGTACATAGGTTCATAGGTTCATAGATTAGTACTAAGCTAACTGCCCTTGCGAGCCATTTTAAGCCTAGCCAAGTGTCTCTTGTGAGACTCAAACCCTGCACCTTGTGTTTGTAAGGCAAACACCTTAATCATTAGGCCACCCTCCCAACCAAACATACCATAATACATAGATCGGATTTTGGGCATGAGATCCAATAAGTCAGGTTGGTATGAGATACTGAACAGAAAAGAGAAAAAATGGATTGTTAAGCTGGGCGATTTGTTAGCACCTGGATTAAATGATCACCTTTAATTGGTCACGTTATCATTATTTGACTAAATAAGGTGTGAGTTAATTTATGTTTTTACACACTGATGAAGGCTATGTGATTTATTATCCGAAACCGGTCTGCTTCTTTCTCCTGTAATAGTATGTATGCAGCACATAACATTAAATATTGGTTTTAGCCACAGTCTGCTGGACTAATTTTGCTTTGGATTACATTTGGTTTGGGACCTTGCAGTTGCAATACATGCAGAGGCTTATCACATACTGAATTGATAAAACTAAAACATTTTCTGGACATTGATAGAACTGACCCTGAATGTTGGTACTGTTAGTACAGTGGATTAAGGCTGTGAGCTGTTAACAAGCTGCTTCCTGTTGTTGAGGGTTTGATTCTATTGGCCTCCATTTGCCTACTGTCTCATTCTAAGCAAGTCACTAAACCATACAGTGTTCTGGTGTAAATGTGATATTGGATTGGGATCCTTAGTATATTGCGTGTGTAGTAATTACATATGCTCTTTCAAAAGGGCACTGTAAAAAAAAAAAATGGGCGTAAAACTTGCCACTTGTAAGATGAACCTTGTACTGGCAATTGACTGCATGTCTGTCAGTGGTTTCTTGGTGATAAGGAGTGGTTCATGTCACTTTTTAAAACAGATGTTAAAAAATAACTCAAAAGCAAGAGGTCATGATTCTTAGTGAGTATTCTCAGAAGTAATATGCCATAAAAGGTTCTTTGTGTGTGGGACTGCTTTTTCGTTGAAGTGATGGATGACAGTTGTATTGGAGTTGTATTATGTATGCTTTGGATAAAATGGAACCTTAAAAATGGGGAAATAGAAAATGAAAGTCAGAGATGGTATAGCAATTTATTTCACTGCGATAATGAGGAGAAACTGGCTACTTTATTGAACCAGGTAGCCCTCCATCCTCTTTGTGCTTTTGCAGTGTAGGCATTTTTATTTTAATTCTTCTTCTCCTTTAAAAAAATACAGATTTTAAGTTAGTTACTGATGCTAGAGGGTGGCCTATTTATAGGTTCATAGGTTGGTACTGGGCTATCTGCCCGAAGGCATATATTGGCCCAGCCACGTTGTGCGATATTCACCGCCCCTTTAGTAGTTCCCTAGACCCTTGTACTAGCACCTAGTACCCTTGGCCCCTATCTAGTAATGCTGTTGGTGTGATCCCCAGTGTGAACTTTCTGTTACCCATCCACTCATCAAAGTTCTTCTTGAAGAGTAATAGTGAGGGGCTTTGTCTTATGTAGATCAGGACCCTTTTCCATAGTAAGGGAAGTCTCTGCGAAGGGAATCTATCCCTCCAGCATGTTCTATTCATTGTTGTGTTGAGGTTTATATCCCTAGAGCGTGTAGCTCTAGTAGATTTGGTTTTGCTAAGATGGAGCATGTTCAACAATTCTGGGTTGGACATGGCTCTGTACGTTAGATGGAGATCGCCTCTGAGAAAGCGGTATGCAACAGAGAACAGTCTTAGCTTTTTCAATCGTGCTGCATAGGGCAACTGTTTGAGGCCAGTAATCCTCTTGGTTAGGTACCTCTGTGGTCTCTCCAGCTGCTGGAGATGTCTAGCCAGGTACATTCCAATTGGTGCATTGTACTCAATAATGGGTCTGATGAGGGAAGAGTAGAGGGGCACCATTACATCCTTAGATCTTGATGCGAACCCTTTCGTGATCAGATGGGTCACATAGAAGGATTTTCTAACCAATTTGGCAACACGGTTATCAAAGGAAAGCTATCTACTTGGGTCCCTAGATCCCTTATTTCTTCTTCAGATTTCAGGGGATTACCTCCTATGTTGTAGTTTGCGGGTACTCTGTTTTTTCCAAAGGGGATTACTACGCATTTTTTTGCATTTAGCTTGAGACCATGGCTTTGACACCATGCATCAGTCTCATTTATGCCCTTCTGGAGTTTCTCCATGTCGGCCGCAGACTCTATTATAGCACCCAGTTTGCAGTCGTCCGCAAACTTAGTCAGCCACAGCCCTTCCGTGCTTGCATGTACTTCTGAGAAGTATATGCCAAACAGGAGGGGCCCCAGGACAGAGCCCTGAGGCACACCACTCATTACTGGTCTGGATTCGGACATAGATCCCGCTACTCTTACTTTATGGAATCTGTCTGAGAGCCAGTTTGCGATCCATCTTGTGACGTAAGGGTTTATGCCCAGGCTGGTGAGCTTATCAATAATACCTGAATGGGGAATGGTGTCAAATGCTTTAGCAAGGTCAAGGTAAGCCGTGTGTACCTCCTTTCCCTTATCTATAGCCTGAGTAACTGTCTCAAAGAAATCCACCAGGTTCAGGAGGCATGATCTGCCCTTGACGAAGCCGAACTGTGTGGGGTCCAGCGACTGGAGGTTCCCAATCTCTCCATTTATGAGTTCCATAATGATTCGCTCCATAGCCTTACAGATCAGATTGGTCAGGCTTATTGGTCGGTAGTTCCCAGGGTCAGTTGTGGCCCCACCCTTGTGTAGCGGGACCACCGTTGCCGTGCGCCATTCTATGGGCACATATCCTGTGGAGAGGCTGAGACTGAACAGGGTATTAAGATGCGTGGTTAATTCCTTTTGGAGCTCACGTATGACACAGCCTGGGACACCATCTGGTCCCATGGAGACAGTGTTTTTAGCTTTAGATAGAGCCTTGTTAACCAACATGCCAACGTATCAGTAATAATTGGACTTGCACAATCCCCTGGAATGGTAATAGGCCCTGTAGGTGGTGAGGGGCAGAGAAATTTGCACTGAACCTGTCAGCCAAGATGTTGGCAATGTCAGAAGGGTCAGTGTATTTTGTTTCATTTTGTACTAGCTCAGAACAGACCTGAGCATTGCCATTTAGGTTTTTGATGTAGCCATAGAAGGCCTTATGGTTATCCTTGGCAACCTTTTTTTCAAAATTAGCTTTAGTTGACTTGAGAGCCCTCCATTTCTTACTAATGCTGATCAGGGATGATTTTTCTACTTGAGATTTGGCCTTTTTTTGTACAAGTCTCCTCCTTTTATTGTAAAGTTTGCTTATGGTCGGGGTCCACCAGACTGGTTGCTTGAGGAAGGAGTCTTGGTTTTATTTGGGATAGCACGGTCCATGTAATCCTGAAGATGCATAATAGTGTGCCTTGGTGTAGGATTCCACATCCTGGATATCATTGTCCTTCTGCAAGGGAATAGTAAAGCTTTCCACTTCGGACGCAAGTAGTTTGAAGTTTGCTTTGGAAAGGTTTTTGACTATGGTTTCTTTGACTGGGGGAGGTGGAGGGGTGAGGATGTCCAGGGTTATCAGTTTGTGGTTGGTTCTGACCAAGGAGGGAGTGATAACGGGTGTGGTACAATGGGCGCCCATATTTGTGATGATTAAATCCAATATGTTGTCCCCTCTAGTGGGGGAACATACTAGTTATTCAAGGGCATTTGAATTTATAAATTCTATGAATCGCTGAGCATAGGAGTTGGAACATTGGTAGTTCGCCCAGTCTATACCAGGGTAGTTGAAATCACCCAATATTATGGTGTTGAGTAGGACCTTTATATTTTCCAATGTCTCAAGGAATGCAGAGTGAGCATCTTGGGACATGGTGGGCGATCTATAACCGGCTACGACTTGAAATGTGGTTTTGCCTGCTGATAGTTGCGCATGGATGATCTCTGGGGCATCATGCTGCGGTACTAACCTGGAGAAATGGGTATCCTTGATGAATATGGATACACCTCCGCCCTTTGTACTGCGATCCAGTAACTGAGGCCGGAATGTATGATATGACTTGTAACCTGGCAGTGCTGGGGTGCTCTCTTGAGCCTTGAACCAGGTTTCTATCACTGCACAAACATCGATTTTCTCCATGCTGAGGAGAGCCTCGAGTGTGTGCATTTTGAGGTTGAGACTTCTAGCGTTGAGTAGCACTACCCTTAGTTTTTGGTTACCTGTGCTGGTTACGGTGGTTGGTTTGTCCTTTGAGCCTTGCCTAAAAAAGGCTCTATGGGGACGGCAAGAGCCTTGGCCAGTATTCGAAAACCTAGGGGTGACAGGTGCAACCCATCTATGGCAAAACAGCGAGGCTTGTCTATCATGTCATCCCAGGCAGACAGACACTGGATCCCCTTAGAATGACACCAGAAGCTTAGCCAATTGTTGAAATTGATCATTTTATCTTTGTATTGTGGTATCATTCTAGGTGAAGGTAGTATGTTACTCAAGGTCAGGGTCATACCAGCTTGGGCTACATGATCAGAGAGCTCCTTAATGTCTCTTTTCATGTAGTCCAGGGAGGTACGTCTTAAATCATTCACACCAACATGTACAATGACAGCGTCATACTTGTACTTGTTCTGGAGTGACCTAAGTGCCTGTGTTATGTGGCGGATCCGAGCACCCGACAGGCAGCTGACAGTAACCTTCTCCTTGTTCAGCCTGGTGAGTGGAACACTTGGTTTGTATTTTGAATTAGAATGAATCCCTTTCACTGCCTTCACCCCTCCCATACATATCCCAGCCACTGTGCTCTTGGTTTGTGTGATGAATCAGGACTACTGTAAATGGTTATGTTTTCTTAATTTCACTGTATCACATTTTGGTGAATCTGTAAATGAAGTGCAGTTTTTTTTAGACCGCCATGCTTGCTTCAGTCTCGCAACATGCACGGAGTTAAACCTGGTCTGCTTATAACACTATACAAATAAAAATTAATAGTGTTGCAGTCAGTTCTGGAACGTCTCATTTCTTTGTGGTGTGTGGTACTTTTCCACAGATTTGGGGACAGTGCAGCTTTTGGCTGTGCACTTTAGTGTTTTTACATAATGCTTACTAGGAAACAATAGCACTAAATGTAGCTTACATGAAATACAGTGGCCATGATCTGTGTTTGTAATTTTCTGACCTAAAATGCAATTTAGCAAACTTTGGGCATAGTTGTTAATATATCTGCTTTGAAGCTTTCTTTATGGTTAATTTTTGCCACAGATTTGACTTTTTGATATATTCCATTAAAGCAATGTTTAATATATAATGAGTGTTTTAACAGTTATAACCTTATAATCATGATACTTAATACTTATTGAAGTATTTATGGAACTCTTGTTTAGTTTAATTTCATCCTAAAACTGTACTGAGGAAGAACTAGAGGCACAAAACACTAATACCTCCTTGGTGAGAAACTCCACTATTTACACAATCTGTTGGGTACTTGCCAAATACCATAAGAAAGAGTGTGATTCTCATACTAAATATGGCATAGGATCTGTTAGGATACGAACATTTTAACCAGCTCTACATAATTTTTCCCAAGCTAAGAAGTTTTGTTTCACACTCCCACGTGTTTCCAACTAGTACTGCTCATGTAAGATTATCCTGACAAGGGGAAGAATGTAGGTCTCAGAAAACAGAAAAAAAAAATCGTGTCACATAGTATACATTGTGTAATCATACCTTAATTTCATTTCTTTCTTTTTTTTTTTTTTTTATAATTTATCCACACTAATTTTTAGAAGCTTGCAGGAATCCATTCTTCATTGTTCCACTGTTCCTGACATAAACAAAAGCAAGATTTGCAATATGACTTGTACCAAATGTAAAAATATGTGAAAAATCAGTAAATGACCAGGTCTTCTGTTTTGCTAATCATTGCATTTTTCTGGTTTATTCATGTCTTAAATGCAGCTGTACACATAACAAAGTTGCTCAAGTTGAACTTTATTCGTATTATGAATATAATAGTTGAAAGAGTTTATTTACTTTTTATTAAACATATATACAAACAGGATGGCATTTGGTTGTATGATGAAAGAGATTTTGTCAAGAGCACAGGAGGAAAATTGCTTTCCTTCCAAGCTGGTACAACTCCAGAGGTAAATCTAGTTAGGATGTTTAGGGAGAAACAAAATACATGAAGGGTATGATGGCTCGCCCCATACCACATAGGGCTGCATTTTTAGCAGTTATACTTTGTAATTTCACTGAAGTGGGTGTCAACCTATATTCTACTGTTCACATACTTTGCATCTGTCTTTACCTGGGATATTACCACAGTGAAGGAATAAGTTGCAGAACACAAGCTACCGTACAAAACATGAAACCTTATTTAAAGTATAAGAAATGGCCAGTCGGATGAGTTAGAAAGGGCATATCTCAGGGGCGATTACATGATGTGGTATATGGCAGAGTTAAAGTAAACAGACTAGTGACAATATATATTCATAAAGCAGTAGGTACAAAGTAAATATTCTGTTCTGTCATTGTGTCATTTGAGATGGTTACATGTCCTTGCTAGTTAAAACTCAGTACACCAGATTAGAGGGAGCATTTCTCCTAGAGGAAGTATTACAAATCTGGCTATTTGAATTCTGCATAAATTTGAAAAGA